>NC_057941.1:35042467-35067467 GCF_018555375.3 Anguilla rostrata | reverse complement strand
GCGCAGCGTTTCATCTCACCCATAGAGGGAGCTCTCACTGACGATAGAGAGGTCCGGGGGTCGGGACATGTTGTTAACTTGAGTTAGAATAATTACGTTCACGTGTATCTCATTTTCACTGGAGCAGTGGTGTTCTGTTGCACAATGCCGTAAGGAATTCCATATGTTAACTGCCCTGAGATGGAATGGCCTTAAAAAAAATGAGTGTGAAGTTTGTCAAGTCAATTCCAGGTTTTCTGGAAAAAAACTAGAGCTGGGTGACCTTAACTGCATTGTGAAGAAATTTTTTGCTTTCCTTATTTCTGTGGCCATTCCCATTGACTGAATCTTTTGTTTCAGCTGAATATTTTTTTAAAGATTCACCCCATATGTAAACTGTCATCTGGTACTAGTGTTATTTTTTGGAACCCTATGAAACGTGTGTAATATCAAGCGCTATGCACAAAATACATTGGGGCTTTTATTTGTTTGATGAAAAATGTTGTACTGTTAGCGTAAGCTATCCTGCACATATTCAAACAGTTCAGACTTGTTCAGTGTATTCACAACTTTATTAAAATTATTTTACACCACCAGTAATTATTTTATGTTCTCATAAAGATTTGAATTTTGATTGGTCAGTTTACATTGATTATGGCCTGACCACCTCAATGTTTCTTTTTTCTCCTGTTCTTACCTGTAAAAATGAACCAAAGGGAAGCACTTTTGATAATTCTAGAAGACATGCCAGAACACAGTCATACGGGACCGGTGCATGTGATTAATATTCCGGAAAATTCCCTGACGTTGCAGAGCAGTATATAAGTGAGCCGGTCTTGAATCTTTGTTTGCAGGAATGGGAGTCAAAGAAAGGGAGCTAAAGAAGGACAGCGACAGGCCTTCTCTGCTGCTCCAGGGACTGCAGGGTACCAATCCAACGTCACGAGAAAGGGAGAGAGAGAAAGAGGAAGAGAGCGAGACAGAGAGAGGTAGAGAGTGAGAGAGAGTGAGAGATCCTGTCACCAGACCTGATAATCTCTCACTCCCTCCACTGAACTAAAGTCTCATTCACCGCAACCAGTAGATCTAGCGAATTAAGAACGTCTAAAGTTCACAGCCAGAACAGGACAAGATGTCGTGAGTCCTGACACTTGAATGTTTCCTCGGGCATCACACATTTGCTCGCACACGCACCCGACACTCATCTCTTGAGTTTTTGGCGCTGGTGACTGTAGCTGTGTCTCAGGACTTCACACAACTGACCGGGAAGAAGCATTTTTAAGAAGCCTTGAAGCATCAAAGAATCTTAATTTCTTTTATTTTTTTCTCCCTTTTTTTGGAAGAGCCACGTTATTGAAAGAAGTGAGAGGATGGCAAAATGTGAAGATTTGAACGGATTTTTGAAAGTGTGATTGTAAGTTTAGAACACTGCTCTTGAGGGGTTACCAGAGGGAGAGAACATGCATGATTCACTCACATGAGAGTTGTAATAAAAATGACGACAAGCCATAATGTTCTAGAGCCATTTGTATACATTTGTTAAATATGTTTGAAAGACGTTTTGTTAAAATATAAAAATATATATTATTAAAATATATGTTAAAAAGTAATAAAAAATGTGTTTTACTGTGCAATTTTGCCTCGGTGCCTTATGAACAGAATGTCATATGGGATGGCAATCTGAGTTTCATGGTTATAAACGTGTGGTGCTAATGTGAATCAGACAAAAATATGCAAATTTCAATATTCATAAATTCTCATCAGTTCAAGGATAATTTCTTGGAGTTAATTGTGCATTGTCATCAATGCACTATTGATCCGTAAATGTATTCACAAATACATGTGAAACGACAGTTCACAAAATGACATATTTCATAATGGTGTAAGGCATTGTTCCAGCTTTAACAATGAGCCTCTAGCTTTGGATTACCTGTGCACTTTACTGACAGAATGTTTCTGTTGTTATCCTTGTCCTTATGGTTGTTTTCCTTCACTGTAAAAAATAAAAGGAAATTTTACGGTAAAATACTGGCAACTGGGTTTGCCAGAACTTTACTGTATAAAGAGCGCGGTAACAGTATCCATACGGTAGCAGGCTGTAGGCCTATATCTAACAAATGTTAAATGCATCATGGTGTTTTACTGTAAATAATACAATTATTTACATTTTCACTGTTTACGGTTTTGTACCTTTGCAATTTTACAGATTTTCGCCAGAAAATTCATTTTTCATACATTTTTTTACGGTGTTAACAGTGTTTTACTGTTTTAACTTTTGTATGGTGAGGGGAAAATATATTTGGAAACATAAATCCAACTTTTTAGTTGGCTATGTACGTTACCTTTATTTCCATTAAATGTTCACTTTGTAATAAGTCTTGATTTACGTCTTATTCCTTTCTGTGTTGTGATGTGTCAGACTGCTTCTCAAATATTCATATTTAAAGTACTTACCGGTGTTCAAAAAGAAGATATGGAAGTACTTGATTTAGACCACAAATGCCTCTATTACAAGCCACTAGGCGAAACCTCGACCTTGGTGTCTAAAATTTCCTTACGTTATTGCACTTATTTATTGTCTGAAATAATATTCACTGACTGACTGAAATATTTCTTTATACCTCAGAAAGGATGCTATTGGTTGAAGGCACCCATGGTTACTGGTCTACATAGGCAGAGACCATTACACTGGCTCAGTCGTTCCGGTAGTGATTTGCTCACTGCAAGGTTTAAGAGTTCCAGTAAAGAGTGTGATCATTCTGCGAAAGAGAGCGCATGGCCGGTGGCGTTTGTGATTCTTGTTATGAATCAGCCGATGTGACTGGATGCTCATGCTCAGGCAATGGCTGTTTGCAGGCTGTCCATTCCTCTGAAATTTAATTTCATTGGGGGTTATGCTGCAGTGATTTATGCCAACTGAATCACACAAAAAAATGAAGTGTGTTGTTTTGCTCTGGAGAAAGATATCCATTTATAAAGCTGTAACATGAGACAGGAATCCCAGCCCTGTGTCCTGTGTTTCATTGTTCCAGCCATAAGGTGGCGGCAGTGTCAAAAGTAATCAATTTGTTTCAGCTCAGCAGCTAGTCACCAGATTGTCAATGTTTTTAAAACAGTTCAGTAAATCTCAATTTCTTTTCCAACTGATAACACTTTTCTTGCTTTGTCCCCTTTTAGCCCAAAACTGAGTGAAATTAATCTTTTTCTGTCCTTACTGTTACTCTTCACTCTCACCAAGGCTTTTTGACAATTCAGAAGTGCTGTACTGTACTTCTGTGAATCTCAGCCCACCTGCCCCTGTCCAAAGATGGATTACCCAGAGAAACTACACACAAAAGATTAGACATACACACACACACACACACACACATTTTTATCGTTCGTGGTCCTTTGAGCAGAGTGTGGTGGTGTGTATCCTATTTGGTAAAGAAACACAGTCTGTGTTAGTTGTTGAAACTGTCAGACTGCTCTACTCTGTGTGTCTAACCTGCTGCCGACGGTGACCCCTGCTCCTAGCCTCCTGTGTACCTCACACACGCTGGGAGCTATTGCTCCTGTTTCGTTTACTTCGTGTTGACATGTCAAATATTTCACGCCGAGATGTCCGCCAATGCACTCGCTGGCAGCCTGTTTATTGTGTCCCTGCTCTATTTTCCCCTAATCATGTATAAAAACAGCAGTAAAGGTGTGCAGGTCAGCCAGAGCTTTTCAGTTTTTGGTGAGGAGAAGGAGGAACTGAGAGTGTTAGTGTGTAGGAGTTACAGTTTTATTTCTCTGCTGAAACAAGGTTTGAAAATCCTGAGAGGGAATCCAGAAGCGATCATTTGATCATTTGAACTGTTGATCTGTACTTTTTGTTGTTGTTGCATTCTCCTGATGGATGGATTTGTTTTGTTTGAGCATTTTTCTTCTCAGATTTGACGTGATTTGAATTTTTTAGCAACTTGGTACAGAAATGGCAGTTCAGGGTGACCGGAAGCTTCTCTTTTGGATATGTCTTCTCGGACCGCTGTAGTAACCTGGATACAGTGGTTTACAGCGCTTACCTTGTTCTTTTCTGGGTTGGAATTATAACTTTCACTGGAGGGTCAAAGGTCACACATTGTAACACAAGTTTTGGACTTAAAAGGAAATCATTTAAACTTTTCTTTATATGGATAGCTGTGTTATTTTCTTAACCATTATACTTTAATGTGACTGTTAATCTGTAACTTCTGAATTCTGTTATATTCATAGTATTAGTGTTTGAACTGAGTATGGACAACACTTTTCATTACAGTGGGCTTGTCTGAAGAATGTCTCTTGTGTCTTTTAAAATATTTACAGCCTGTCGATGGTGAAGATTGTGATGCTGGAACAGCAGAGAAAACCTGCATACTGTCCACATAGGTCTCGGCATGGCTTGATTCAGCTGGATTGCAAAGCAGGTTCTGTTGGGAGGGAGACAGAGAAAGGAGAAGGAGAAAGTAGAGATGGAGGGTAAGAGAGGACAGTGACAGCGAACGGATGTCCTGCCTGTGGACGTGCGTCAAAGGGCATGTCAGTTTAGCAGCGGCGATGACAGGCGCCTTGATGCGGTTTAGGGGCGGTGGCTGGGTGGGGCAGGAGGATTCTGCTCCCCACGGTCCGGGCCAGCACTGACAGACAGGACGCGAGCGCCATTCTCAGTTTAGTAAACAGGGCCGACAGGATGACACTGTTTTAGTTAACAGTATTGCACGTGTACGCATGCATCCCAGAGAGAGAGAGGGAGAGAGAGAGAGAGAGAGAGAGAGAGAGAGAGAGAGAGAGAAAGAGAGAGCGAGAGAGAGAGAGAGAGAGAGAACGAGAGAGAAAGAGAGAGCGAGAGAGAGAGAGAGAGAAGGTTGTGTGTTGGTTTCCGCTGGGGCTGGTTGATGATTTGAGCTCTGCTGTGAGTGACCTTCTTGGTGTGTCTCCAAGGACAACGGTGACCCACACACTCGCGCCTCTCTGAAGCACCTCCAAATCCGAAGTATGCGTTCTTCATGAATTTGGCCAACTTAAACAGCCTGGTGGCTGAGCTGTAAATGTACAGTGTACATTTACACCATACATTAAAAGTGCAGGTGCACATTATATCTTAAGTGCAGTTTCAAAGACTCATTTGCACATGCTTGATTTTCTTGAAAGCTGACAAAATCGGTGTACCCTCTATTACAGTTAGTCATGAGTGCTTGAATATTTCCTACTGTTCCTCAGCAACAGAAATGTTTTATGATATAATTTCAATACCATGTGGATACAGTGAATATATGCCATAAAATTAATTTGCCTCTTGACTCTGCCTGGCTGGTTTAATAAAAGGTTTTGCCTAGTTTCTATTATTTATTTATGTATTTATTTATTTATTTATTTATTTATTAATCAATCTCACCTCCTTCAGGTTATCTCACCTCCTTCTAGTTATAAACCACATTTGTTTCTATGCCTTTAATCAGCATTTAGAATCGCCACTACTTCCACTCAATGAAGGTTAATTCATTTCTCGACCTCCTTCACTCTTTCATTTGTAATACCTTTTTATGGTATTTCTTCATTTTTAAATGATTGACATGGTCTTCCTTTCTCTCGACCTTGGCTGGTGTAGCTGGAATGAGCGCCTGAGTGTGTGTTCAAAGGCCTGTGTGGGAAATGTACTCTTAATGAAACAGGGCGGTTTGTGCGTCAGAAGGGATAGTATTTACATGAGACGGTTATGATTGAGGTTTAATTTAAAATCGCATGGCTCTCGTTTAAGAATTTTTTATCCTTGCCTGTGGCCTATCTTCTAACCCCCACCCCCGCCCCACGCTCCCCATTTCTCTTAATCTATCTTTCTCTTTCTGCCTCCTGCTTCTGTGTCTTGGGTGCGTGTTTGGGGTTTGGCAGGGTCTGTTTGAGTGTTTACTGTGTCAACATTGCACTTGCCGCCTGACCTGTGGTCACTGGCGTACGGCACGTGCCCCAACCCCTCCTCGCCTTAACCCCCCCCCCGCCACTCACCCATCCAACCTGTCTATGGGGGCAATTAGAACGTCAAACTGTATTTTACAGGCCTGTTTCAACTGTTAAAATATAGCCTCTAGACACATTGTGTTTTCATTAAGTAAATTATATTATTTTCTATTTATTTTTTGTATAGTAGGCAGTTAGCGAAGTCATAGTGATTGTGTTGCCAATAGGCAAGATAGTCCTTACTGTAAATGGAGTCAAATGAAGTTGTTTATGAAATTAAATTATTCGGAAATCATTGTTTGAAATATGTATGTTCAGATTGTGTTCAGTACCAATAGCCAAAATGAAATTCTTAATATTTGTTTACTTTGTTTAATATCTTGTTTCAAAAAGGTTGATCATAATTAATGAATGGGGAATTGGGGATATATATATAGTCATTTTTTAATATATTCCATTAATAGATTATTTTATTAATTTTATTAATTCATGTTTTATTAATAGGTTCTCAAAATGAGACAGGACTACTTTCTCTGTCCTTCCCTCTCCCTCCCTTCCCCCTTCATTCTGTATCATTCCCTCCTTCTCCTTTTCCTTCCCTTCGCTCAGTTTCTCTCACTTCTTCAGAACCTTGTACAGTTTGTTTTTTTCTGACAGGTGTGTGGATGTGTGACAGGAGAAGGGCAGCAGGTGTAGTCAGAGATTTATTGATTACAGTCGCATGCTGCCGGGTGCTGATTGCCCTCCCCTGAGCAGGGGGTGGGGGGTGGGGGCGGGGGGGGGAGGTGGGGGTGTAGGCAAAATGGCAACCTTGGCTCAGGTGAACGGCAAGCAGAGCCTTCCAAAGAAAAAAAAAAAAATTATATAGTGAGAAGTCCAATTTTACCTCCTAAGACCCAGCAATTAACTTTTTGTCCCATACGGGGGACATGGGTGTCTGGTCCTAATCTCAAGAACCATTTGTTCTATTTTGCTCTACTTAGTTATATTATTATTATTATTATTATTATTATTATTATTATTATTATTATTATTAAAGATTTAATAAAAAATAAAATAAATAACATTTTGGAAAATATTTTCCCTGCAAAGTGTTTTTATGTTCCAAGACACTTGTTTTAGGTCAAAAAATTTTTTTTAAATTTTTTTCCTGTTAGGTCTCCAGAGGGTAAAGTGAATTTTTCTTTTCTTCTTCTTTGTACTTGTGTGTGTTTACAGTTGATGTCCCTGGCTGGGGATCTGGGGACCAGCATGAGGAGCAGGGTGTGCGTTGAGATAAGCACTGATGTGTGCAGGACAGACACACTGAGACGCCCGGTTTGTATTCACAGTGAGCCCCGTGCCCCGGGAGGAGCAGTGAAAGCTGCTTTTGAGACGTGCCGTTGACATTTAGCCACCCGACTCCCCGTCAGAGGACCGCAAGCTCACACAGGCAGGTGATAAAGTGCAGTTATCGCCTTTAGGCTGACACACTGAATTTATGTGGGCCTGCCTTGTATGTGTGTCAAAGCACAGGACATGAGATGGGCCCTGGATATTGGATTTTGGCCGAGGGTCCTGGAGGCTATGAAAGGTGAGATGGGACTTGTAGGTGGAATGGCTTTCTGCCAGCAGATTCCATGTCTTTACCTCCATTATTTAAAAAAAAAGAACCTTTTCTAATGAGCGTTTGGTTGGTGGACAACCAAGCACTCAGATGAGTGGTGGACAAGAGTGCAGCATTCTTTGTAGATTGTGAAGGAGCAAAGCTTGTGCTTATAGGGGTGTCCCGGGCATGTGGGGTGGGCTTGGGGCCTCCTCGGTCTTCGGAGCCTGTCTGGGCATGTCCTCAGATCAGTACGATCAGGCATTCTAAAATAAACTCCGGTTCACCCTCAACGGTTACCCCAGAGAGCGCGAACATTTTTCCACCCTTTGATCAGGAGCCAAAGGCACAGAGAGAACTCATCGGACGCCGGCCTGCATCACGGCTCTGTGAATCCACTCCCGTTCCTTACAGTACACCTCCATTTCAGTCAGAGAAGGGACCACATTTTAACCCTTAGAAGAGTAGGTTTTTTTGGAATGTTTTTCACTGTTCTAGAATTACATTGCCATTGTCAGTTCCCAGTAGTGATTGTGACATCAGCATTAGAATGTTCAAGTAAGAACATTCTAATCACATAGTTGTGATCTTCCACCATGAAGGGTTACATTTTTTTTCTCCCAAGGGATACTTTTACAGAGATTTATCTTACAGCAAAACGTATGGAGGATATTTAAGGTTATGACAGTTTCGGTATGAGAGAGACTGTGCTTTTTTATGCTGTTACAGTTACACATGGTACTTTCTTCTTCCACCTTCTGGTAGCTGCAGAAACCAACCTTTCATCATCCAGGACTGCAACTCAATACTGGCATTATGGGTGGGGTGGTGCCCTAAAAATAGGCACTTGTGCCACCCCAAAAAAATACATAAATATATGTCAGCACAACTTATTGAAAAGGTATAAAATCCTACAGCCCCTCCCCTTCATGCTCAATCACCCCGATCCCTGGTCCACAAATGCAATCTACTTTCCCTGAATTTGCGTCACCTTAGTTCCTTGATTTATGATTATGCATGTTTCTGCGGTTGCAGAGTCGTTCCATGTCCATGACTCTTCCAGGTAACGTAAATAAACATCTGTGAAGTCATGTGAATAGGCCGTCCCCTGAAACCTAACTGCCCGCCCGTCCTAAAATACCCTGGCGCCAGTCCTGGTGTTTGTGTGTTTGGGTGTTTGGGTGCGCTTGGCGTTCGGTCTCCTCTCGGCAGGGTATCAGTGTGATCTGCGCGCCGTCACCTCGCCTGTCGCCCGTGGCCGGGACCGGGACCGGGAAGGCGAGGCGCGGCGCGGCGCAAAAATTCATCCTCATCCCAGACGGCGGCTGTGGAGAGCGTGTTTCCGTGGCTACGGCCGCCGTGTCGATCACGACAGGGTACGAGGGTGGTGTACTGTGTAATCCCTTATGGATTCTGCGAACGCACACACACACACCGACACACATACACGCACACACACACAGACACACGCGCACGCACACATATACACGCACACACACACAGACACGCGCGAGCGCGCACACACACACACACACACACACAGATGTAGCGATGGGGTAAGTTGGCAGGTCATCCTAGCACTCGTGATCCTTCATTAATCATGCACTGTCACCCTCTCTCTTTCAGCTGCAGTCTCCACTATCTCTCTCCCAACTCCCCCTCTCATTATCTTTCTATCACTCTCTGTTTTCCCTCCCGCATTATTTCTGTTTCTCCATCTGTAAATTTCCGTATCGTTGTCCCTGTACCCCAACGGTCCATTAAATTGTGAAAATTACGTCAAAATTGTACAAATTGTACAAACAGTGCTACAAAACTCAGTTACGTGGAACTTGTTGAAATAACTGGTTTATCTAAGTCCTTTTGTGAGAGCTGTGCACAAACAAATATACAGACAGACAGACACACACACACACCACATAGGCACTTGAAGTCAATCATGATGAAACTCTGACATAATTGCATCCATTTATTTCTCATTATGTTCCCAGCTTAATTATGTCCTCCCTAGGAGCATTGTGGTACAAAATGGCCATTCACCTTCCATTTGGATGCTGCATTTTGGTGGTAGTTGGCTTGAGATCCATGAAAGGCATGATGTGTATTTTCAAGAAAAATGTGCAATGACAGATGTACTGTATGTCATTTTGAATATCTCAAGGCAGACGCCAATTAGATAGAAGTCCTCCTATTTCTCTACAGCCCAAAAGTTAAATGAACTCTGGTGTATATTTACTCCAGTCAAGTACATAGTATCCTCTTTGCACTGTTTGATTTCTGTTAGCTGCATCAATATATTTTATTTTGAAGGAACCAACAACAAACAACGGCGCAAACAAAAGTTCTCTCTCTATTCCACTCTTGGAAAAAGGTTTATCGCCAGGTAATCAGAGAGTGATCTGACTGATTCTCCTCATCCAACTGCCCGCATGCTGACAAATCCCCCGGATTATTTTGAAATATCTTCATAATGGACGTTGTGTGCATTAGACCGAGAATTACGAACGTAAACACAAATGCAAAACGGCCTTTTTTTTTTGTCCAAGGGAGAACCTCCTTGTTGAAACCCGGCCTGTAGCCTCCTCTAACTATTAAATGATTTTCACTGGAATGGTCAATGCTGAAAAAATGAACAAAAGTATATGAATGTAATCACAATTAATTACAATGGTTAGGGAACCGGGCTTGTAACTGAAAGTGGGGGAGTTTAATTCCCATTTAGGATGCTGCCTTTAGGTACTTAACCTAAATAGCTACAGTAAATATCCACTGGTATAAATGGATTGTATGCATCAAAAATGTAATTGGTCTAAATTGCCCTGATTAACAGTGTGTTGTAAATACCAATAACATCATTATAAACAAAGTCCTGGCAGAGATAGTATCACACTGATGTCTCTCTGATTGCCCCAACCATCACCCACGACACAAGGCTGACAGAAAGTTCTAGTTCCTGGACCGAATGCAGGAGACAGGTATTTTCCAGGTCTGGTCTGCGCCCCCCCCCCCCCATCATGGCTGTATGTGCAAACAGAGCGGCAGCAGGCTGAGCGTTAGTGCGGCATGCGCCAGCGCTTTCAGGGGCACACTTTCAGACCCTCTGGGCCTCTATCACTGAATGAGGGGAATTGCATTCACACATCTGAATGGAGAGGTCCAATCCATCCCAATAAAGATAGGAGGGGGGGTGTTGTATCAATAAACACCCGGAGAAGTGATCGGGTGGGGTCCTGAGGTGGGGGGGGTGGGGGGGTTTGTGGTTGGGGTGATGTGTGGCCAGTGTTATCAGCAGAGATGATGTGGTGATTATGGACACGCCATTGTCATGCGTGGACAGACTGTGCTGCTTGAGCCAGTGGCTTCTTCTGTAAACTCTTGCGATTTTATTCAGATTTAATTTCAAAACTCCATGGAAACTCCATTGAGCGTGAATTAAATGAAACTAGCATATGCGAATGCGTTCACGCATCATCTCCAAAAATCAAACCGCAGAACCTTCACCCCGATGACTTCGGATTGGCCAGATTAGTAATGAGGCGGAAAGCACAGCAGTCAGAGCATTGCGACCATATCTACCCCCCCCCCAACACATCTGTGTTTATAAAGAGGGTAGCAGTGGGTTTAACCCTTTGAAGAGTAGGCTTTTTAGAAAAAATGCTTTTTCAGTGTTCTAGAACTTTTGCCGCTTTCAGAGAGACTGTGACATCAGTAATGGAACGTTCAGTTAAGAGAACATTCTAATTGCGCATTTGTGACCTCACAGCTTAACAGGTTTGAAGGGTGGCGTAGCATGTGGACGGTAAACAGGGAGGCACACTTTTTGACCCTCTGGGCTCTGGGCCGGGACGCATGGAATCTCCTCAGGATCACATCTGAATGGAGAGGTGGCTGACTGAGGGTGGCTCATACAGTTAAGATAGATGGTGGAGTGTTGTATCAATAAACACCTTGACAAGTGATCGGGTGGGGTCCTAAGGGGTGGCTGTTTGGGGGGGGCAGGGGGGGCATGGTGCTGGTGAAGTGTGCCACATGCCGGTCTTATCTGCAGAGATGACATGGTGATTATGACTGAGCTATTCTCATGCGTGGACACAGAGTCTAGCGTTGATAGGGCATAGAAAGGTAAATTGGCCATTTGTGGGTGGGTTAGACATTAATGGGGCAGGCAAACTGTCCCAAATACCAAAACACCTGTCATCAGGTCAAGATGACTGTTATGACAGGCTTTACTCTTGCGTGCACATATGAGCAAATCAACGGTTTACATTTTACTGTCAAATTGAAACTTCACTTCACCTGTAGTTCACATTTGTCAGTTCAAGTGTCTGAATGGCACAGATTTAATCTGTCCACGGTGTCCCGTGACTTTCATTTTTCATTTTTAACCCCCGATTGATTAATTCACCTCCATGATCTCAGAACTCTTGACACTATATTTGAAATGTAGTAAAACTCTAAATTTATATGAGTCACCTCTGCTTTTGTCTTCCCATTGGCTACCAATAGCCACCTGTAATAAACTCAGGACGCTTGTTCTGGCCGAACCTCAAAATGCACCTCATCTTGGGTACTTTTTCTCTGATTCTTTTCTCTACTAAACATTGTATACAAAACATAACCCTTAGCGCCACTCAAAGTATATTTTCTAGTTCCACTATGGAATATGAAAATGTTTTTGTAAAGTACTTGTCCTGTGCTGTCTTGCATACTTCTCGTATCTTGCACATGTATGTACTTGTATCTTGTATCAAGGACAAAGTTGATGAATGTAATTTTATTGACAGACACCTATCCAACTTATATTTGTATAAAATCCAAAAAACCATCTTTCTCAAAAAAATAAATAAATAAAAAATTAAATATCATTGCCCTGCCCAGGAGTTGAATCAAAAACCTCCCTATCTTCAGACAATGAATACACTGCGCACTCCAGTCAGACCTCTCTGTTCAGCATCCTCTCTCCAGCCACCTGTCCCGTCTCCCAGAGCACTTGTTAGGTGATGGTAGCAGAACCTTCCCCAATCAGGAAGGCAGATTCACTGGCTGTTTCCCACAAAGGTCTAGAAATCACACGTTTCAGCCTATAGCTCAATGTATCAATTTAAAAAAGCCCTTCTCTCCCTTGATGGTGACACTTATTGATTGCTATTTTTATCTCTAGTTTTACTGGCATTTGCTGGTTATGTCAAACGCATTTTTATAATTTGCTTTGACTAAAAGCACCCACCGTTTTTGCCCAATTTTCCTTTCTGTTTCCTCTGTACAGCGTCTTTGTGTCCGTGCCTCTGTAAAAAAAAAATTCGCGATACAAATGAAATTGTGTTGAATTGAACTGAATTGTTTTCCACTTCACGTTGTCATCACGTAAGCGTTTATCTTCTCGGGGTTCCATTGTTCTCTGTAGAGCCTAAAGTCCCCACTTATCTGATGGGGGGGGAGGGGGGGGGGAGATAGATAAGTGGTGGCCTGTTTAATCTGGGGGTATTTTGGAGGTAAATCATCTCGTGTTGTCCCCCCCCCCGGGCCCCCACTGCATCCACCATCTCTCTCTCTCTCAGCTCTGTTCTCTTCACCACCATGCCTGTGTGCTTTATTTAAAAAAAATGGAAGATAAAAAAGAACATGTAACGCAAACGTATATTGTTCAATAGAATTATTAAAGAATAATTATTTAGGATTCTCTCTTTCCTTCCAACCCTTTATCTCACAGCTCTTTATCATGGCTGACTGATGACTGATATTTAATGCAAATTTTATCTTATCTGAACAGTGTTCCGTAGTTATTCTACTGACCTTTGGTATGCACTTATGTCGCTTTGGATAAAAGCATCTGCCAAATAAATGTAATGTAACTCCTTACACAGGGATAAAAAGGCTTAATTCTGCTTTTTGGTTTCTAGGCAGGATTGTTCTCTCTTTTTTCTGTCTTGTAAAGGATTAACTTTGCTACTAAATGTGCGGAACTGAAATGTATGAGACTAATGTGAAATAAAGTGCAGGTGCAGGGGCAGGTGTTCTCCCTCTCGCTTTCTCTCTCTCCTTCTCTCTCCCCTTCTTCTGTCACTCTTTATATCTCTCCCGCCTTTCTTCCTTTCTCTTTAACAGCACTGTTTTCTGCTGAAGATAGTGTAGTTATGGTATGGACGTCCTGTGTCACGGGAGAGAGAGACGCGGTTGAAGTTGCCTTTCTCCGGGTTAGCCCTTCTAAGTGAAGTTACCTTTGAGTGTCTTTGCTGACAGTTGAAGAGATGTCGAGTGGCTAATCTCGACTAACATCCTCAAGAGAAATTTAAATTCCCCCCCCCCCCTCGTCTGGGACATGGGAACCATCTCTCTCTTCCTCTCCCTCTCAGCCTCCTTGGGGAGGTGATACGGGAGACGGAGAGCAAGAGAAGAGGGGGATGAGGAGGGAGGGATGGAAAGGCGCTGAGGCTCGAGGTTTGGAGTGGCCGAGCGGACCCCCTGCCCATCCCTCTGGCAGGCAATCTGTGAGAGATCTAAAGCAAACAGTGTCCCTCTACCTATCCTACCCCCCCCCCCCTTGCTTCCCCACAACTGTCTGTTAAACCCTCTCTTCTCATGGGACACGGGAATGCCCCGCTCAGCAATGTCCCACCACCCCAACTTCCCTGTCCCAACCTGGCCATGTCAGCAGTCGGGAGAGGGGAACGCACGGGGAGAGGCAGGGAGAGGCGGTGCTCACTGGTTCTCAGGATCAGAAATGATGACATCAGCTCTTCACACACTTTGAAAATAAGGATGTCGGTTTGGGTTTGTTTTTTTCATCTCCTGTGAAACTCTGGGTTACACTGCACCCCGGCTGGGGTCGGGAGGGGGGTGATTCAGGTTTCAGTCCTACTGTCCCATGTGAACAGGGACTGTTGCCCAAGGCAGTGCTCACTCAGGTCAATCGAAACAAATCACATTTCTGGACATGTACACAATCCTTTCACAATATGCTTACATGACACTTTGTTTTGAGAGGATATTAAATGGCATCTTAGAGCTCTGATACAGTGACTTTTTACCATTATTAACAAGACAAATCCTTGAGATTTGCAGGTTAAAATATATATACAAATGAAAATACATAATTATATAACAGGATTGAATTCAGAACTCGGATTAGGCCCAATACGGAATTCATAAAGCAGTAATAGAATTGATACAAAAGCGTTTTTGTATTAACACTGTCTCAAAGCATTAGTCTAAATATACAGTTTTAGGACACATTCTACTTTGGTAATCATGAAAATCCATTGGACCCATAAGCTTTTTGACAGTCACAATTTTCATACTGTATGGCACATTACTATGTAGAAAAATGTAACTGTGATGACCTGGTGAATAAATGTCCATTCAAATTTTATTCCAGAAGCATCACGCCCTTATTCTATTGTCTGACCAGAGACAATATACATTTAACAAGGAATTGATGAAGAAGCCATCCAAAGTTCACACCACTGGACACACGCACCCCACCCAACAACTCACACCCTCCCCACCACACCCCAGTGTTCGCCTCTCTCTGAGTCTGTTGCATTTACATTCAAAACACAGGCAGTAATAATGACCACATTTGTCACACAGGCACATAAATTGAACATAAGGTCTATGTGATTCTATGATATCTGGTTCCATCCAGAAAGTTCCTCTCTGAGCTGAGAATGACCTGTTTTTATGTGCTCACTCATTAATTTCTTTTTTTCTTCAAATGAAAAAATGGAAAGATTTATTTAGGGCCGTGGTCATGTGAGCAATTGGGGGGAGTTCCATCAGAAGGAAAAGAGGACAGGAATTCATGTGAAAAAAAGTGAGTTGGAGAGTGATTGGGTGAAGGAAAATACAAGTATAGGGGAACCTGGAGGAACAAGTTCTGTCTTCAGCAGTTTTTTTTTTCAGTCAAACTTGTTGCTCCCTCTCTCTCTATCTCCCTCTCTCTCAGTAGAGTGTTTAACAGTCATGATAATCCCTCTCTCATTTTCCCCCTCTTCATAACGTGGATCATTGACAGTAGCCCCCAAACAGTAACCTGTCCACATGAGGACACACCTTTCCAGTGTGATGAACATTCCCTCATATGTTTAAAATGGACAAAACCAATAAAATTGTGTTACTACCTTTCTTTATTTTACAGTTTGAAATGAATTCAATTTGACTAACTACTATGTGTACATAATACATGAATCTCATCAAATATGAGGGTGTAGTTTTCAGGTTTGTCATTGTATTGTGTGTACTTGTGATTACCTCACTTTTAAGATGAAGCAAGAGACAAGGAATATTTTCGTTTCACATTTTTATTTTTCAAACATTGTGCCATTTTGGCCATTAACAGCCCAGATGGATATCACACACATAAACAAAAATTTACAGAGAGCAACGCTTTTCATGTTGCCCGCACAATCATTCCATAAATACCCAGACAATATATCTGGATATATATATATATAAACCAGAAAAAAACATTTCAAACAGATAAAAAATACATAAATACTTAAACCAATAAGGTTGTCAAATTATCACATTTCAGCAAGCTATGGGCACACATTTTGAGTCATGCTGAATTCAACACATTTTGTCCCTTTGTACTGTCAGTCTGTTCCAATGTATCTGCTCAGTAATATTACCATCAGGCCACTGAGAAATGACCAGCAATTCTGCAAGTGCCAAAAGGAGGCTACTGGAACCTCGGGTTTTGTAGTTTTGTGTAAACAGTTACAGAGTCAGGTGTACAGAGGTTTGTTTACAATGTTGACATGACAACCGGAGGTGAAGGGAAGAAGGAAGCGGTTGGGATTCTTGTCTGGGTTGCGATGATGTCAGCAGCCGGCCCTGCTTGAGATTGGAATGCGAGAGCGCTCACACGCTGGGAAGCGTGGGAGCCTGCGCCTGTGCCCTGCTGAGTCAGGTGTTCCTGTGGGAGCCGAATCTCGCTCCGCAGCGAGACCGTCCTCGCCCCTCTCCACGTTCCCAGCTGCAGAGGGGCGCTTCTGATTTCAGGCAGGGAGGGAGGGAGGGGGGGTTTCCCCCGGGGCATGGCAGCTTGCACGTTGTGCGCCAGCACACCCGCAGCCGTCGTGTTCACACCTCCGTGCCGCTCTGGGGGTACAGCGCCGCGGGGGAGTCCAGACTCGGGTAGAGATGGCTGAACTGGCTGAGCAGCGAGCCTCTGTAGGCCCCAGGGGAGGGCGTAGCTGAGGACTGCAGGCTGGACATCGCAGGCAGAGACTCCCACTGCGGTACGGTGGCGTCGGGGGAATAAGAGCCGAACCCCCCGAATTGTGTGACCCCCGGGGGCCCCTCTAGTGGCAGGTCAAGGGGTGATGGTTGACTAAGGGGATTAAAGTCCAAACCTGACCCCCCCGTCACCAGTCCGGACACCTCAGACAGGAAGTTGTTCAGGCAGTGGGAGGTTCCCAAGGAGACGGGGGAGGGGCCTCTCTCTGGGGTGCTGGAGATACTGGGGATTTTGGGGCTGCTTCCCCTGCTCCCCTCTCCGGACTCTGCGCCCCTGGCCCCTCCGTCCCTGCTATCGACCGCCTGGGAGTCAGACTTCCTCTTCCTCTTGCGGCGGAAGTTTCCGTTGTCAAACATCTTTTCGCAGTTGGGGTCCAGGGTCCAGTAGTTACCCTTGCCTAGAGAGAAAAGTGCGGAATAAAGTTTTCGTGAGAATATGTCTTTTGAGCAGGTGAAAAATCATATTATACGGCTGATAATCTATGTGTGCTGTTTAGATTCTTTTCCTTCCACAAAATACAGGACAAACAAAACGGAAGCTGTACTGTAAAAGGACTTTTGCTATTTTCAAACTGACAGACACAATAAGGGTTTACACCGATCCTGACAGACGCTGACCGCTGTGCAACATGGTGTTGAGCATACCAATTGGCCACAAACTATTTCTGTTTTCTTTTTAAAGTAAGAGTCACTCACAGCTGTAAGGTCTCTGAAAAGGCAAAAGCGAGAGAGATGTTCTTACCTGGGTCGTCCTCGTCACGGGGCACCTTCTTGAAGCAGTCGTTGAGTGAGAGGTTGTGGCGGATAGAGTTCTGCCAGCCTGCCTTGCTCTTGTTGTAGAAGGGAAAGTTTTCGGCCACATACTGGTAGATCTGGCTCAGTGTGATTCGCTGATCGGGGGCCCTTTGTATCGCCATGGCTATAAGGGCGGAGTAGGAGTACGGGGGCCTGACAAGCTTCATCAGCTCCTCCTGGGAGGGCATGGAAAACCAGCCCACCTCGCCACCCCCTACCCCCGTCCCACCAAAGTATGGGTAGGCCCCCTGCATACCAAAGTACTGGGGGATAAAGGGGGCAGCAGGTACCCCAGGACCCCCACCAACATAAGGAGTGCTGTTGACCCCAAAATCATTGAACCACAAGTAGGGGTTCGAAGGGGGGGTAGCATAGTCCCCCATATCGTAAGTGGAAGGGGCCACCTGCTGGGGGCTGGGTAGAGATGGCGAGGTGTAGTAGCTGTCGCTGTACAGGCTGAGTTCTGGGGACTCCTGCCCCAGACTGGGGACCTGCGTCCCACAGAGTGGGGGCGACTGGCCCTGCTGCTCGAACGTCATCATGCTCACCCCCAAAAGTCTCTTCTGGAGTTGCACTCGTCAGCTGATTTCTTCTTCTGCTGTTTGGGTACCGGTGAAAGACCTCACTCTCCACCACAAAAATCTTCTGCCCCACAAGGAAATGTAATAAAATCTCTCTCTCTCTCTCTATGTCTCTTTCTCTCTCTGTCTGTCCTCGTCCCTGATTCAGACACTTGTGCCCTGCAAATTCAGGAATGTCAGGTGTGTCACAATCTGCCACCTGCCTCCACCTGCTCCCTTTATACCATAGAGGCGACACCCTCATTGTCCCTGATTGGCTGAATGCCTCTGAGTGTCATAATGTCTTTCTTTGTGCGTCTCTGGCAATTCTGAAGAATCCCTCTGGCTGAGTGGAGAAAAATTCCACTAGGAATCCTGAGATTACTTTTTTCACAGTTTTTTTCAAGCCTGAACACTTTCTCTGTTTCTTTTCGTTAATAAACGGACAATAGAACATATAATCAATGGCAGAGGATTATAGCTGGATTACATAATCATAAAAAATACATAGTAGTCATCATATTGAGTTGCACCGTTGCATTACATACTGACTCAAGTATGTTCATATTCATTTCAGGTATTTTTACCCCCTCTCCCCAAAAATGTTCAACGTGTTTTTGCAAATAAATAAATAAATAAATAAATTTGTGATCTGATCTGTATAATGATCATACTTTAGCCTTATCTTATGATTGATAGCGAAAGTGTGACAGTACTTCATTTCTCAGTAAATACGTGTGTTTCATTTCTCTCATGTGTATCGTTTGGCGTCTCATAGGAATTTCTCTCAAATTAATCTCACAGTTCATTCGTATTGATGCTTGTTAATTGATGAGTCACGGTTATGTATTGTTTATGTATTTACTAACTTACGTATTTATTTGTATTTTATTGATCTGTAAAAACTTCAATTTAGAAATCTTTAGAAAGGGAGTTCAACCTTTGAAGACAATGGAAAGAACGAATGAAAAACAGGTGCACCACCTGCTCTAATACCCCCGCAGTTGACACGGGCTCTTTGATTCATTTTTTTCCTCATTCTGGGTTAAACGCCACACACTACCATGAAACAAACCTTTACGAATTATTTCACCATGATCTATCGTTAGTTTATGCGCACACTGTGAACGGTTTTTGCGTTGAAATCATAGTGAGGTATTTAATGTAGGCTATAGCCTATGTAGCCTGAGCTCAACGTTTTCGTATGTCTGAACAAGTTAGACGCAAGAGGCGGACAGTTGCAACCTTCATTTACGTAACTGCTCGTCAACACCTACTTATCGCAGAAAATACCCATATTAAGTAGCCAAAGGACTTTTTCGTATTCATTAATTCTTCCAATTCTTTCAACCCTTCCCCGCTTTTAAATTTGCATAACATAGCAGCACCCATGGGGCTGAAAATACACGCGCAGAATGAGCCATTATTACTAATTAAAGGAAGATTTTATCGACTGTTAATATGTTTGCTTTGCTTTTTCTTTTCTGTTTTCTTTAAAAATTTGTCAGGGATAGTAGGCTACGTAGGCTATATTATTTTTAAACGTATTTAATCAATGGCCATGCTACAAGTACTTATTTTGAAGATTATAACTTTCTCAATCAGTTTATCGGATTCTAGGCTACCTTTCATTTGACCACCTACGGTACCAACTAATCCGGTGTAGTTTACAGAGAAAGCTACTGTAGCAATATAGAACTAAAGGTAAACGTATGTTAAAAATTGAATAGGCTACAGATGTTGCAGCAACTCTGACTGGTAGCCTAAATCTGCGTGACACTAAGGGTTAGGCCTACTTTTGGCAACATGATCACGGGATTAGCCTCCGAAAGTGTTTTAATTTTACACAAAAAAACAAAATAATATAACATTTAAAAATACGTAGGACTATTAGACCCACTTCAGCAATCGACTTTGGGAAAATCCATTAGTTTATTTCTAATCAGAATTTAAAAAATTAAAAAATAAAAATCCATAGTAATCTTAGAGTGATCTCTGGTGACCACTGATTATGTTTCATTGTTTTTTTCGGAGTAGGCTATACGAGGCCTATTATTATTATTATTATTATTATTATTGTTATGAATTTAAATGCAGTCCTGGGGTGTCTCCTGAATTCTGATGCTCGTTATCCTGTAAACACTAAATTCAAATACCGAGGAATTGACTAAAACAGATTTAGTGACAATCATCTCACGTTCATTCTTAGGTCTACGGACAAAATTATCAGAGGTTAGCAAAACATTACTGCAAGTATTTTATTTAGGAGGTCTAATTAGGTGCCTATAATTAAGAGGACTAATGAGGTATTAATGAATAGGCCATTAATCGTTATTAGTCTAGCTCTATATTAGTTCGCACCATGGAATTTGGACTATGTGGGAAATATCTCGCGCTGCAACCAAAAGGTTAGCAGTCCAACGCTCACGCGCACTTTCCGTTAGAGGGCAAGTTTCTCTTCACACCAGGTTAACATGGCAACTGTAAGTCATGAACGAGTAATGGTGCATTTAATGTGATATTAAGACATCTTAATTAAGGCCTAGTTTGTACTTTGAACTAAATTGTATGTGTATTATCCGAGCGTAAAAAATCACGACTACCGTATAGTTCATGTCCAAACATGGCGCGGTCGGAGCAGTATTATTGACTTGGTCTGTTCTTCTTTTTCGGGATAGATGTCAGAGTCTCGGGGGGAAAGGGAGTTGCATGACGGCGTTGTGCAAGAACTGAACCACTTGAGCAAGGAAATGGAAAAAATGGTTGAGGTCATGGAGAATGTGTCGGGTAAATGTACACCTGTGCAGCCTATAGCTGCGTAGCTGCGAGCTAGTCTACTAGAAATTCGATAATCTTTTCTTCGTAAGCCAAGATAACTAAGGCTGTTCGGTTATTGACATGTGTAGGCAAGTTAGCTAGCTAGCTAACATTATCCGAATAATAGTGGCAAATGCTTAATTATCTCCATTTGGGATCTCGGCATCCTCAGCCTAAATAGACTAGGCCTATGCCTATTGATTGGATGTGGCAAACGTTAGCCGAGCAAATACGATCGCTCTCACTCTTTAATGGCGCGCTGTTATTAAAAGTAAAAACAAATACATAAATAAAAATCGCCATTGTTGCTCTCAAAAGTGTACAGTTTGTGACTGCCTACATCTTCTCGTCTGCAGTGCAGTTGACGTGGATGGCATATGACATGGTGGTGCTTCGCACCAGTCCGGAGGTGGGAGAATCCACCCGGAAGCTGGAAGAGGAGTTTCTTCAGTGCAAGAATCTCCTAGAAACCACCTGCATAGAAGCCATCGGCAGGTCGACAGACCCGGGACGGATTTGGCCATAACTGTCAGATTTCTGCAGCAATTTAGCCTTAATGTGCGTAAATGAAACGTTATAGCTGCAGTGTTCAGACTCAGTCCCAAATGTTATTATATTCAGAACAGCAGCTGACATATTTAGCGTGTTCGACAAATGTTTCCCTAAAATACGTGACTGTTCTGGCCATTTGTTGGCACTGGAAATTGCGGACCATGTCATGGGTTAGACGTTGGCCACGTGATCTGATTAAGAGTAGATGCCACGTGGGACATATTTGTAAACTCGTATTTTGGTTTATTGATTTGGGCATGTGGTTATGAAAATATTTGTTGTTGTGTTTGAGCAAATGGGTTTCATAAGTTTTGATTCCTAGTCTGGACATGGAGCATCTACTGTGCAAATAAACAATAGAGGTGTGAGACCTATTACTTTTAAACCGTGTTTCTGGATAAAGGGGATATTGGTAAGGACGGTTGTGTTGGTTCTGTTGCTTTATGTTTCAGAGAAAACACTTTGAGGAATTCAGTAAATGAGCTGTGTACAGTCCCTCTGAACCTCGATCACTCAGAGATTGACACAAGTGAAATTAAGGGAAATGTGTGAGATGTGGGATTTGTAATAGCCAGCTGGCATACTGTATGTAAAGTAGGGAACAGTCAAATTTTCTTTGTTATAGCTTTTTAACAGAGGAATTATAGGGTGTATTTCTTGGAAACAATTCACAAACAGCAGATATAGGCCAGAGAAATACCTGTGGATCCTCAGCAGTAAATGATCACCCAGAGAAAGATACATACATACAGATACAGCCTACATACTGTCTCATCACGTGAGCAGTCCATGCTTGAGATGGAGAAGCATAGAGACAGATATTTTAATGAGCGTAAAAATAAGAAAAATGGTTAGTGAGTATTTCCCTTCAGCCTTATAGTGACGCAAATAGAAAAGTTGAAGGGCAAATATTATCTAAATCTATTGTGTTCGATTACTAACACCAGCTAGTCAGCATAAGAAACAGATACTCCCAGCATTGTAATTAATAGATGATGATGCATTAAGTGGTTTCCCAGGGCGTATATGTTTATATTAACTTATTAATATAACATGTTAAAAAGGAAAATATACTAATCTGAAGTGCTCCTGTAATTCAACCCTGCCTGTAGAACTTTGCATGTGGAGCTATTATGGGTGGTTTGACAGTTTACCTCTGCCTAAATGACATTGGCATTGTGTGTAGCCATTTTGTTTTTATTTACACACTCCTCGCCATTTCTCTGTTGTTACTCCTAAAGACAGGTAAACTATCTCATGAATCATATTAAGGAATAAAAGTATAAGCCTGCCAAGAACAGCAGTTAGTTTGTAATTGGAGAGGATTACTGTAATCTTTGACCCTATAAGAGTGCAAGCCTGTCTTCCACACCCTCCAGGGGTTTTGGACTACTTTCCGAAATGTTTAATTTTGCTCTGGGAGTCTGTGAATGAGAGGTAATTGACATATGAACCACCCACAAACGATATCGATATCGTTATCGTTATGTGTGATTTTTAAAGTGGAGGTAAATGAGACAGATCGGGGACGTCGATATCGGTGTCGCGTTCACCTCGTGGCTGAGAGACGGTTACTGCGGTCCGACATTTGAAATGTGCCAAAGTCACGTTCGGGTGATGCGGTCAGCGTTCGCACACTGTGCGGTTAACGGAACCCGAAACCCAAACGCAATCCTGAACCTGTACGCGATGCGTTCACCAGTGGGGGGCGGTCCACACTCGCTAGGAAAAGCTTCAAGGCCATGGCAGGGTTTGACACAACTCCTGGGAGTGTAGCTGGCCATGTCAGCAGATTACAACAGCAAGCAGAATTTGACTTAACTGCAGACCCACAGAAAAAATACAAAGATACTAAGTAATACAATACTTACTGATATAATATGACATGAACAGCTATGACGTGTGCCCAGCTGAGTGACATAGAGAAAATCCAGTTATATATTTTTTAAAAACTGCTAACTTTATTGATCACGCTTTAACATTACAGTACCAAAACTGGAGTCTTCAAACCCCTCAATGTCCTAAAAATGTAAATCCCTTTTAAGTATATTTTGGTTATATTTCAAAAATCACATGTTTTTGACTTACCAATAAAATAAGTGCCTCCTTGTTAATACTGTCATAATTGTAATATTGTACTAAATACACAGTAAAATGTCCAGTGTTAATTGAACTCTAACATATGCGTATACGTCCAATAGGGACCTTTTGTACCCTGTTGATTTAACACTAAACATTTTACTGTGTAGCCACATCTTATATAGATCCATGAGATCGTGATACCACAATTTACACTTTTATTTTATTTTATTTAACCTTTATTTACCCATGGTAGGCTCGCTGAGCATGGATGCTCTTTTGCAGGAACGCCCTGCTTCGCACTCATACACATTCACACCTGGGAGCTGCCCAGTACAGCCACAATCCTCTATTGTTGGCCACTGAGCAGCTCCACTGGAGAGAGAGAACATTTTTTAGCCAATTAAATCGGGATGATTAGGTAGCAATTTTTTTGCGAGAGCCAGATCTGGGATTTTAGCCAGGACACCGGGGAACCCCCTACTCTTTGCGAATAGTGTCATGGGATCTTTAATGACCACACTGAGTCAGAACCTTGGTTTAACGTCTCATCCGAAGGCAGCATCTCCTACTGGGGCATTGGGGTTTATTTAACCAGAGGGAAGATTGCCCCCTGCTGGCCCACCAACACCACTTCCAGCAGCAACTCAGTGGTCTCCCATCCAAGTACTAACCAAGCCCACACCTACTTAGATTCAGCCAGTCGGCAGGAGCAGAGCATGTGGTGGTATGGCTGACTTGCTTCCATGTAGTGGTGTGTTGCATATAGGTGTAAAAATGATCATTTTATTCAGATGGATTACACCTCACAATCAGCCACAGAGCCTTGTCTTAACTACACACTGCAATATTTTAGGCCAAAAAAAGGGTGAATCTGCTTTTATAGACCGGGCTGCTCAACTAATGGCTGCCTTTGAATTTGCAGTCAGTGGTTTGTGACCTGCCACATCTAGACTGCAAAAATCAAAATGGAGGATCTTCCTGACATGATGCTTATTCATCTACTTCATTTGATTTAAGTTTCAAAGTTGCTATGGCAACCAGGTGCATTGGGAGTGTATGCATACTTGAAGATTAAGGTTGCCGGTTACACAGGGAACAGAGGTGGCGAGGAGGTGTATTTCAGAAAATAAGGGCTGAATTTACTGAATTTAAGGACAGAACATGCACAGAAACACAGTTTTATTGAAGAAAACGGTAAAATTCCAGAAATTAGGCTGTGAGAAGCACTATCGGTGTGACCAAAATTTGTAATGCGTCGCCCCTGTTGCATTCAGAGATAATGTGGTGCTACAAAATGGTTGTGATTTACGAACAGCCCCATACAGCAAACTTTGAATGATCCACAGCTCCACACACCTGGGTAGCCAGCTACACAAGCTGTCACAAAATTAACCTGATAAATCAACTTAAGCTAAAAACATAATAATACTTGGTT